>NC_137975.1:11737048-11782048 GCF_963924665.1 Micromys minutus | reverse complement strand
GTGGTGTGCACACACGTACATTGTATAGGCAAGAGGAGATTGTCCCGTGTTTGCCCTAGCATCCTCTAGTTATTCACTTTAGACAGGGTCCCACGGCAGGTCCGGAACTCAGGGGTCTTTTGTTTGCTTGCTTGTTTTAATTTTTGCTTCATTTATGTTTTGAAAAGTCTGGCTTGGCTATCAGCAAGCACCAGTCGACCTTCTACCTCAGCACCCCAACTCCAGTGCTGGGGTTACAAGCACGTGTAGCCACACCCAGGTTCTACGTGGGTGCTAGGAATCAAAATTCCAGGGTTCGTGCTCTTAGCCACTGAGTGACCTCCCCCATTTCTCATCGTAGGGATTGGCAGAGTTCTACATGCACACCAAAATTCATTTCGTCTGAAACGGGAGGGAGGCTTGGAGGGGATAGCCTAGAAGAGAAATAGAAGATTCTGGAAGCCAGATCTCCAGCCCAGCACCCTCAAGATGCTGGATCCTGGACCAATTCCCCCTCAGCAGTAAAAGAATCTTAAGGATGCAGCCTCACGGCCTTCCCAGTTAGAAGATGCCAGGGCCTCCCTCAGGGTCCTTAAGTCACTTTGTTGCAGACCTAGGCAGTGGTGTCTGGGAAGCTCTTAAGATACTTTCATCAGGAAGGCTCCTGATGACTCCACCCACCCCTGGCATGACAGGAATGGACCTGAGGCTCTGTAGCTTCCAGGTTCCCTGAGCTACTCCATTAGCATTTCCCCCAGGAAGCCTCGCCAGACAGGGAGAAGGCAGGCGGGGCACTGAGAGGCTGAGTAATCTGCTTAAGGTCACTCAGCAAAGCAGCAGCAAGCTGGACCCGGCCCCAAACCTCCAGATGTCCAGTCTGATGCCCTGCCCACTGGACCATGAGTCCTTTAATGAGGCCACCTCCGCAGGGCTGCAGGCTGGCCCACCGCCCGGGGCCGGTGACTTGCCAGGCACCCCAATCAGCCACACCGCAGAGGCCCTGCCCTCAATGGCCAAGCACAGAGAGACCAGGCATGAGCTAGCCTGCCAAGCCTGGTGCTTCCGCAAAGGGGCCTGTTGGTCTGAGCATGCCCGGCCCTCTGGTCAAGACCCCTGAAGAAGAGGCCTCTGTGTGCTCTTTCAGGGCTTAGAGATGTTGCAGGCTACATTTTGCAGGCTCCTTCTGGTGGCCAACCTTGATATCCAGCCCCTTGGAGTCACCCCAGTCTCCCTGAACTAGGGATCCTGCTGCCAGTGTTTGTGGCTATCTCTGTCATCCTAAGGACTATCACTTGAAGTTGTGAGGGACCCTGGACTGAGGACTTTGTACTCACAATGGGCCTGGGTGACACAGGAATGCTGGTGAAGGTAAGACTCAAATGGGGTTTTCTGGCTCCTTGGCCAGCCTTCCTGCCTCCCCCTCAAGGTCTCCAATTTATCCCCATTCAGTGGCTTTGGTACTGAATTGACCAGGAGCTGTGGACCCTAATAGCGCCTGGAGACCTTGTGCGTTGGACATGAGATCTGTTCTGGGCTTCAGGCATGATGCTTAGGGCAAAGACAGAGGTGACCTGAGCAGGCGGAAGGGTGCAGAGCCACTCCCTGGGGCCACTGGGTGGCGCACTATGCGGAATGAGAGCCTGCTACCAACTGCTGGGGAAAGAGGAAAGGCCAGCCTCTTTGCCCTTCCCACCTCACCACCTCATCCCGTTTTTCTGGTGTCAGGTTGCAGGTTGTGTGTAGGAATTAGAGGTAGACACTTGGCAGGATGTCCCCGAAGGCTTCTTTCTCCAGGGTTGAGACTCCTGGGACAACCTTGGAGGTGGAGCCAGGGGCTTGGACTTGGAGACAGACAAATGTGGCCTTCTACCGCCACCTGCCACCTGCTCAGAGAGGAGAGCTGCGGATGCCATCCTCCCATCCCAAGACCTACCCTCCCCCTCTCCCTCTCATTCCTCTTGGTTTCATTCCCTGTGCTCCCACTCCCGTGGCCCAGCACACCCCCCAAAGAGACTCAATTCATTGATTCATGTAACTCCTCCCCCATCCTGTCATACTCTTCCAGGGCTCTCCCAGGATTGTCCCCTCAAGTCCCCTTGCCCCAATTTTTTGGGGGATGGAAGTGGGTGTGGTCACCCAAAGTAGGACTGGGGGAGAGTAGTATTACTAAATAGCACACACTCACTACAACCATAATTCTCTCCCAACCCCCCCCCCCCCCGCAACACCCCGCATTGTGCTCCGCAAGCTGGAGACACACAACAAGCCAGCATCTGTGTAGAATAATTAAACCGGGTGTGGACGTGTCGTTCTCACAGGACGTTTGGCTGAGCCCGGGCAACGGGAAAGCATGCATAGTTAACACTCCTGACTGTGTGAAGCCCATTGTCGTGGGCACTGGCTCTGCGAGGGACCCAGGGCCTGGGGCTTGGCAAGGGCCCGAGACATTTCTTGGAATGGTTTCTTGTTCATCACTGACACTCGTAATGAGAAATTTATACACCATCCTAGGCGGATAAATTAATTTCGAACACTTTAGACTTGGGAAGACAATGGTTCCTGGCAGGACTCTTTATCACCCGTTTTATTAAAACACACACACACACACACACACACACACACACACACACACACACACACGAAGAAGAAAAAAGACAGAAAAGGGGGAAAAGAAAGAAAGAATGGATGGAGGGGGAAAACCCCTCAGGACATTTCAAACAAAACCCCCGTGTGCCTCCCTGGCTCTAGAGTTTGTGGTGCATGGCTGGTGAAGAACCCTCATGAGCCCCGTGAGTGCTGAGGGTCCTGGGGGTCACTAGGAAGATTCATTAAAGTGTGTGCAGTTCCTCAAGGCTGTCCCCTCACCCCTGGGGGAGCCCAGCTTCCGCTCACCCCTGGCTCCATTTGAGGTTGGCATTCTGGCCAAGGAGTGGGGTTTCCCAGGCTGCGTTTGTGAAAGGTAATTAAATTGTGATAATGTTTCCATTCAGACCCCAGGCTTGGGTGAAGCCCTGGGATTCATCAGACGGACATGCTCCTGCTGGCCACTGAACACACGGGCTAGTATCCGGAGTATACCGGAGAACCAGGCCTGGGTCTGCAGAGATGGCACCGGAGGTGTCAGAACCGTGTGGCCCTGCTTCTCACTCAGGAAGGCTTGGCTTGTAGCACCTTGCTGGCAGAGGTGCCAGAGGAATGCTTATGAGGGTTGGTCGTCTGCAGGCAGGTATGACCTGGGCTCTGCCTTCTACCACACTGAGAGGGAGAAGAAGACAACAGGTGAGCGTCTCAGCCCAGGAATGGCAAGCGGAACCCCAGCTTTCGGCCAGAAGTCTCCATCGTTCAGAAAAGCATCCATACATACTCATGATGTATCCGGTTATCTGAGTTCCATCCTCAGGGTCCGCAAAGTGAGGAAGAGAACAGACACCTGCAAGCCATGGCCACACAACACACACACACACTCACACACTCACACACTCACACACACTCACACTTTGGCAGCCCCAACTCTTCTGGGAGCCCAGCCTCCCTTACAACCTTTTCATTCACCAGAGCTCCCAGCTTTTTGCCAGACCATAGATCACACAGGGTCACGTCGGGAATGCTTAATGCTTTGGAGTAAAGAGAAGGCATCCAGGGCACTGGAGAGGCTGTCGTGACGTCACACCAGAAAAACAAGTCATGGATTTACACAAGATGCTACAATCCATCTTTGATGTAAGTTCATTTTCGTGCTGTGTGTTTGTGGAAGAGGGTGGGTGGTTGGATGTGTGTCACAGAACCCGTGTGGCAGCCGGTCACCAGTTTTCTTCTACCCTCACAGAGGTCCCGGGAATCAAATCCAGACTGCCTGACTTGGTCCCTTAACCCACTGATCTTTCCCAGCGGCCTCGTCTTTCATTTGAGACAGGGGCTCATGTAGCCCAGGCTGGCTTTGAACTTGTGACCCTTCTGCCTCTCTTCGTGCTGGCAGAACAGGCGTGTCCTCATCCACTCTGGTTTCTGTCCTGCCGGGAATCGAACCAGGATTTTCCAAATGCTAGGCAAACACTGTAGGGTGAGATACAGCCCCAGCCCCACAGCCCTTTTTTTTTTTTTTTAAGTTGTGAAATGAGAAACAGCTGCTTCCAGGATGAAAGCTTGTTTTTGTATCAGATGTGATGTTTGAACTGGCTCTGTGTGATTCCAGAACATGTTTGTTTTTTCGCTTTTTTTTTTATTATTATTTCGAAATAATTACAGGCTCACACACAGTTGCACAAATAGTACAGTGAGGTCCTTGGTAGTTGTCACCCGGCTGCCCTGGTGGTGACAGCTTTGTAGTGAATTTCCAAAAGCTGGGACTTAGTGAATTGTTTTTCTTTTCTCCCCTTTTACTTATTAATTATTTAATTTAGAGACAGGGTCTTACATACCTGAGCCTCGGATTCCCTTTGTAGTTTCGAACGACCTTGAACTTCTGGTTCTCCCGTCCTCACCTCCTAATCCTGGGATTAGAGGCCTGATTTATACAAGGCCAAGTATCAAACCCCAGATCTCAGGTGTGGTAGACAAGAACTCTGCAAATTCAGCTCCATCCCCAGCCCAGATGGAGGAGTCTCAGTGATGTCTTCAAAGCTTCTGCTCCTCACGCAAGAGACATGGATTTAAAGTTTCTTCATGTCTGTTGGTGCTGGAGCTAAAGCATCTGAGGTGGTAACCAGGGTACGAACCATGCTTTCTGCAGCTGCTAGTCAGTTCTCCTGGCTCCTGGCCCTATTCACTCCCGTGGTGCCCCCTCGAGAAAGCCCCCTGTCTCAGCTAGGGTTTCTAATGCTGCGATAAAACACCACTGCCAAAAGCAGGTCGGAAGCAAAAAGGCTTAATTTCATCTTACAGCTTGTCACCCCTCATCCAGGGAAGTCAAGGCAGGAATTTAGGGCAGGAACCTGGAGGCAGAAACTGAGTCATAGGCCACAGAGGGGCACTGCTTACTAGCTTGCTTCCCATGGCGTGCTTTCTCACAGCATCCCGGACCACCAGCATGGTAAGCAGGCCCCTCCACACCGTTCAAGAAAACACCCCACAGGCCAACCTGGTGTGGCATTTGCTCAACTGAGGTTCCCTTTTCCCAGATGACTCCAGCTCGTGTCAAGTTGACACATAGAACAAACCATCCTTCCCTCCCAGATCTGCCCCCTTGCTTTCAAGTTTCAGTGGTAACCACTGTCACCCACGGACCATAGTCCGATGCGTTTGCAGCTACAGACGAAGTGTGGCATCCTGCCGGCAAAGGGATACCTCATTCTTCTGGGCACACCTAACTGTCTGCCCATGGCCTTCAGGGTTACCATCGACACCCACGGGGATGGTTAATTTCATTTTCAACCAGACTGGATTTGAAGTCAACATGGGAACAGATCACGGCTGTCTTTGAGAGTGTTTCCAGCAAAGTTTAGCAGAGGAAGGAGAGACACTTCCTAACTGTAGGGAGCATCATCTCATGACGTGAGGTCCTAAACCGCATAAAAAGAAGAAACAAGCAAGCTGAGCACCATGCTGTCTCCCTCTGCTTCCTGACTGGGTTTGGTGTGACCAGTTTCATTCACGCTCTGTTGTCCTGTCTTTCTGTTGTCACCATGATGTGCTGTAACTCCAAACTCCAAGTAATAGTGAAACTTTCTGTACGCTGCATATGTCTGACCAAGAGGGAAAAAATTCAATAGCATTTATCCGTGTGACAGTCTATAGTCACTCGTGCCCCAGAGAAGAACTCACTCGAGCCAGTTGACACCTGCCACCAAGTCAGCCTTGGCAGGAGGTGCCTCCACCCTCCCGAGATGCTTTGCCATAGCAATGGGAAAGGTAGCTGACACACGTTGGCCACCTAGTCAGGTCTAGAAGTACAAGCCGTGTGGCAGCAACAGCGAAGTTCTCTGTGAAGCAGGATAATGCTGACCTCCCCTTAGCGGGTCTGGAAGGGCTACATTAGGAAGTCAAGTCGACCAGAGCTCTCAACAGTGCCTTGCAGTTAAGAAGCGCTTTTGCTATGTTTATATCTCCTAGAATTATCTAATTCATGTCCTTGTGAACGTTTGCGTGTGTTTGTATGTGTGATTTTCTGTGAATGAAAGAGGGGAGGCCATGTGTGTGTGTGTACTGGGGAGGCTATGTTGTGTGTATGTATGTATGTGTGTGTGTGTGTGTGTGTGTGTGTATGTGTGTGTGTGTGTGTACCAGGGAGGCCATGCGTGTGTGACTAGGGGGGAGGCTGTGTTGTGTGTATGTATGTGTGTGTGTGTGTGTGTGTGTGTGTATCAGGAAGGCCACGCATGTGTGACTGGGGTGGAGGCTTTGTGTGTGTGTGTGACTGGGGGGGGGGGTCAGAGTCTTTCTTAGACCCTGTGATCATCCTGTTTTTGCCTTTCTGGTACTCGGAGAGGCTTTGCCTGGGTATTTGCTGGGTTTGGGGTGTTGAGCCAGGTCCCCACGCCCGTGTGGAAGTGCTTTACTGACTAATCCACCTTATAACCCCTTTCTTGCATATTTTTAATTTATTGGCTTTTCCCAGCATCCTCCTGACGCCCTGTTAGTAGGGACATCCCGTTGCTGGTCTCATTCCCTCTGCACCAGCCGACGAGGAAAAGCTGCACATGTGCAAGCTGTGTCTGCTTTGGAGAAGACCGAAGGATGAGAAAAGCCCAAGGAGGTCTTGTTTGGCCAGTTTCTCCAGACTCTGGAGACTTTGGGGTGTACCATAGAGAGTGGGTATTTGTGTAAATTCCAGGGCACACTTTGTAGAGGTTCACTTCAAGTTCTGGCTCAGAAGCTGTTAACTGGTGACTGCAGGTCAGGCACTTGGTCTAAGGCCCAGGTTCTTTCTCCTGGGTTTCAGGATTAGACAAAGTCGTTTAAAAAATTACTTTTATACTATGACTATTGTGTGTGAGTGTGTATGTTTATGTGTGTTGTGCTATGTATGCACGAGTTAGGGTTTCTACTGCTATGAAGAGACCTCATGACCTAGGCAACTCTTATAAAGGACAACATTTAATTGGGGCTGGCTTACAGTTTCAAAGGTTCAGTCCATTATCATCATGGCAGAAGGCATGGGAGTCCAGGCAGGCATGGAGCTAAAGAGGAGCTAAGAGTCCTACATCTTGATCAGAAGGCAGCCAGAAGAAGACTGTTCTCTGCTAGGATGAGGGTCTTGAAGCCCACCCCCACAGTGATACACTTCCTCCAAGAAGGCCACACCTCCTAATAGTGCTAATTCCTGGACTAAGCATAGTCAAACCACCAAAATGCAGATGCAGATGCTGGTGCTTGTGAAGCCAGTGGAGGGCATCAGATCCCTGAAGCTGGAGTTTTAGGTGGTCGTGCACAGGTCAGTGTGAGTGCTGGGAACCACACTTAGATCCTCTGCAAAAACAGCAAAGGCTCCAAAAGTATAATTTTTAAAAAGCTTATGATGATGGCATTTTCTTTTAGAGAGTTCAAATGTTTATTTATTTTTGTTTGTTTTTGTGGTGCCTTGAATATGCTTGGCCTGCAGGGAATGGCACTGTTGAGAGGCGTGGCTTTGTTGGAGGAAGTGTGTCACTGTGAGCGTGGTCTTTGAGACTCTCCTCCTAGCTGCTTGCAAGCTGGTCTCTTCTCCCGGATGCCATGGGTCAAGGTGCAGAACTCTCAGCTTCTTCTGCAGCACCATGTCTGCCTGGACGCTGCCATACTTCCTGCCTTGATGACAATGGAGTGAGCGTCAGAATCTGTAAGCCAGTTAACTGTTGTTCTTATAAGAGTTGCCTTGGTCATGGCGTCTGTTCACAGCAGTGGAAACCCTAGGGCAGCTTTTGAAACTGAGTACCAGGAACTTCTGATCCTCCTGCCTCTACCTCCCAAGTGCTAGGATCTTAGGTGAGTACCACTACGTCTTCCTATACAGTGGTACAGGTGGGGCCAGGGTCTTCATGGCTGCTGGGTAAGCTCTCTTCCAACGGAGCTACATGCCCAGTCTACAAAGCCCTGCGGCTTCTGCTCCGTCTTAGCTGTTCTTTCTGTTATCTAGCCATCAGCACACGAGCCTTCCCCGAATGCACTGACCATGATGCTCCAGGAGCAGCTCCTATGACCACAGTCATGTCACTGGGGGAGACCTCCACCAGGTGGAAATGGGCCAGCAGTCATTTCTCTCTGGATAAATCGCTTAACCAATTCAAAGTCCAGTGACCTGTTTTCACTCCCTCTGAGCTTCCTAACTTCCTCCACAAGCCCAGTGGAGCCTGGGAATGTTCCAGGTGGGCGGAGTCAGTGAGCCCAGCACCTCTGATAGGAGAGACTTTGGCAAACACTAATTCAAAATTGACTTCTCTTTGTGAGCTGCTTCCTCTGACCTTGTAATCTTATAGGTCCCTAGTAAACGGAAGAGATGAACTTACCGTACTCTGCTCTCAGAAGACAAAGCTTCTTCCAAATTCTGTGTGTGTGTGTGTGTGTGTGTGTGTGTGTGTGTGAGAGAGAGAGAGAGAGAGAGAGAGAGAGAGAGAAAATACAAACATGTGAGTGTGTGTGCATGTGTGCAAGCATGTATGAGTGGGTATGTGTGTGCATGAGAGCATGTGAGAGAGTGTGTGTTTGTGAGTGTGCATATAAGAGCATGTGTGAATATGTGGGTGTGCATGAAAGCATGTGGGAGTGTGCATGTGGGTGTAGTATGTGTATGTGTGTGTGGCATGTGTCTATGTGTGTGTGTGTATGTGTATATATGGGAGTGTATGAGAGTATGTGTATGTGTGCACACACTTGTGCATGTGCTGGTGGAGGCCAGAGGGATAGTCTGTGCGTCTTCGTCTGTCATTGTCTGCATTACTTTTGAGGCAGCCCATCCCACGGAGGCTGAAGTTCGCCTATCCACTAGGCTTACTGGCCAAAGAGTGCTCAAGATCGGCCCATTTGTTCCAGGCAATAACAGCACGTGTGACTGCGCTTGGCTTTTACCTAGGTGCTGGGGTTGAAAACTAGGTCCTCTTGCTTTCAAAGCAACTGTTCTTACCCTAGTGGTTCGTCTCCTTGACCTGCATTCTCCACCCTCGACCCCTTTATTGACACTGGGCCTCACTGAACCTGGAGCTCACAGATTTGGCAAGACTAGCTGGCCAGTGAAGTCGAGGTGTCCTCCTGCCTCTGTCCCCCAGGACTGATGTTACACACTCAAGCCTGTCTTTTTATGTGGGCGCTATGGCTCTAAATGTAAGCCTCTTGTTTGTGCAGTGGACACTTTTGAGCATCTCCTTAACTCTTCTTCCAGATCCTCCTCCGGGTTTCAGCAGAGAGCCTCTGGCTTCAAGAGGAAGGAGAAAACAGTCTTTTCTTTGACTATCTTAAAAAGTTGTTTTTGTTGCTCACTCGAGGTCCAGCCTGGGGGACATGCCTTATTTTACAAAGGAGGAAAAGCAAGTCAGTCGCTCATACCACAGAAATGCTCTCAGCTTTCTCCTTTCTTTTGCTGTGTGTGTGTGTGTGTGTGTGTGTGTGTGTGTGCGCGCGCACGCGCGCGCGCTTGTATGTTTAGTACATTTGTTTGGTTACATTATTGGCATCTGAGGGTCAGAGGACAACTTGCAGATGTTGCTTCTTTTCTTCCATCTGTGGGTCTTGAGGATTGAACTCGGGCCATCAGGCTTGGTGGCAAACACCTTTACGTTGCTAAGCCAATGGCCCTCTTCCAGATCCTTTTAATTCCAAACCCTGCTCTCTTTCCCCAATACCATGCTGCTTCCTACCAGCTGTAGTAGCTAAAAATTACTTGTTTCCTGCTCAGGGAATGACATATTTGGATATGCATCCAACCCCCAAGATTCCCAGAGTCTGAGCTCACATCTGCAAATTCTCCTGGTATCTCGGGAGGTCATTTGTCTCGGCTGAGAAGCTGGAGTAGCCAAGTGCTCCTTGGCCATCCTTTTCATGTCTGCTAGCCGTACTTTGTTGTCTGAATGTGGTGCCTGTAGCCCCCATGGAACATCCCCCCTAATGGCCACCACAAGGAGTTTCAGTTCTCCCCATTCCCAATCCCTACCACATGAAAATTATTAAGTCTTCAACATGGACTTGCTCACAAGAATGATGCCCAGCAAATGAGAAGGGCCTCACTTCAAATAAATAATGACCACCGTTGACAATTGAAGTCTAAACATGACCCTCCACACACGCTAATCACTGTCACTGTTAAGACACTTTACTGAGCAGACATGTGGCCTGAGGCTGATGGTCACAGAACACAGGCTTAGTGTGAGCTACGAAGGGCCAGCAGGGCTGGGACAAGTAAAATGCACAGGGCAGGAGGGGATAGACATTCTGAGCCTGTCTATATTGCATGGTATATGGTATATAGCCCCAGGGCCAGGAAGTTGGATCCATGCTCCTACCCTGGCTAGGAACGTAGTTTCTCTGTGTAGTTCTGGACATATGCTGCCAATTTCTCTCTTATGAGCACTTCCTCTGTCTCTCTCTCAAACATTGACACACATATTTACAGTTTGCATGTGTGTTAGTATGTATACATGTACACATGAACATAGCATTCAGTCTAAATGTGCATAAACACACAGGTGCCCACACACCTGCATTCTACCCATTTGGATTTTTTTTTAGGAATGAGGGCCAATTGTGAGAGATGTAATCACTAAGTTTGCAAAATGCTCACATACAAACTGGGCTCTGTCTGCCTCCTACTGTTCAACATTGGTGATTTAAATGTAATCCATGTAGCTGTTGGTAAGATGACTACATTTTGACTACAAATAACCAAAGGCTAAAACAACATTACACAACAAGCAAAAAAGAACCAGAACTCTCTTTCATGTAAAAGTCCAGAGAAGAGTGAGAGAATGCCCCATAGGCTCATATATCTGAATACATTTTCCACAATGGTGGAACTATTTGAGAAGCATTGGGTGTGGCCTTATTGGAAGGGGTGTGTCATTGGAGCTGGGTTTTGAGGTTTCAAAGGTCTATTCCATTCCCAGTTATCTCTGTCTTTGTCTCATGCCTATGGGTCAGAAGTAAGTTTTGAGCCGCTGCTGCAGCTCCTGCCTGCTTCGCTGCTGCTGTGCTTCCTGACCTGATAGTCATGGACCAAACACTCTAGAACTGCGAACTCCCATGTTAAATGCTTTCTCTTATAAGTTGCCTTGACCATGGAGTCTTATCAATGGAAGAGTCACAAAGACAGTCCAGGGCAGCTCTCCTTCACTGTCCCCAAAGGCTCCAATTCTATCAAGTCCTTTGATGTAGCAAATGTGACCTCCATTCCTGAGGATTTCAAAACCATCACACACACACACACACACACACACACACACACACACGATGGTTACTTTTAACCTTCAGCTACTTTTGATATAACCTAGAATCTCCTGGGAAATAGTCTTAATAGAAGAGTTGTCTACACTGAGTTCATCTTTGGGCATGTGGGTGTGTCTTAATAAGTTAACTGATATTAGCATCAACCCACTGGTGGTGACATCATTCCCTAGTTAGGGATCCCGGAGTTGTGTAAGCATAGTGACTGCTAGCGGAGACCGAGCAAATAGGTTGTATTTATTCTTTGCTCTTGACTGGGAAGATGGTGTGACTAGTTGTTTGAGTCTCTACCTTGACTCTCCTAGAATTCTTTGATGGACTCGAACCTAGAAACGTTAACCAGAACATCTCTATCTTTTCCTGTGTTGCTATTTGGGAGGTATTTGCTGGAGGAACAAAAGTGAAACTAGAACTCTTGCAGAAATCAAGGCATGAAGGGGAAGGGTCGGGAGACGCCTCCGAGACAGGCTCCAGAGCTGTCACGTGGCATTCTCGTCACTCACATGTTAGTTTTGTGGTCACAGTATGCTGCAGGGGAATCTGGGCACTGCAGCCCCTCATCTAGCTCATCTGTAGCTCTGACGGAGGTGGAGTCCCACTTTGAGGAATCTGTGTTTTAGGGATTCAGTGAAAGTGGACACACATCCACTAATGCTCAAGGATGAGGAGAATGAATCCTAAGGAGGCTGAGGCTCTGTCCTGGGTCAGAGTGTTCAGCAGAACAGAGAGAGGAAGTAGGTGTATTCAGGTCTGGGTGCCATACCAAAGCTGCCTTGGAGCTTGAACAGCCTCTGGCTGCCTTCTCTCCTGCACATGACAGTGGTCCCAAGATCCTGACAGGCCCACCCAAGTGTCTGCTCTCTGAGTTCCCTCACCTCAGCCACACTGGCATTCAATGCTCACTCCTCACAGACCACATCTTATTCCTCCCCACATTCTCCTGGCCAGACAAGGAGCCTGCTCAAGCCCCAAGCCTTAATCTGTTCAGCTAGTGGATGGTCATCCCCAGGCTCAGAAGCATGGCAGGCGTCATGTTTCTGCCACGGTACTGTGTATTAACTACTATTCTGATCTCATTGCTGCTATCTGTGGACTGGCATGCTTGCACACTAGGTTGTACTACACCAGGAAACTTTTATTTTTCTTCCTAAGTCATGCCGTGTTTAAATATACCGGCAATTAAGTGCCTGGCATCAGACTCCTTAAGGTCTGGTCCAGGTTGACAAAGAGAATCTGAACCAAGTTTTCATTCTCATCTCTTTAAGGAACAGACATGTTCCTTGGTTTTCTTTGGCAGCTTTTCCTCTCTGACTGTGATAACTTCAGGACCTGCTGGGTTTTGTGGGGTACACCAGTTGCCACCACTTCTAGGGAGTGTTCTAACTCCTAAGCCCCCTCATGGGATCTCCTAGTCCCATCAGCATGATTCTGGTTGTCTGACCTGCCACTGCTTGGAAGTCTTCCTCTGCCATGAGCACTTTGGGGACAGGGGCCTGGAGCAAACGGGAATGAGCCAATGTGGTCTGAGGGCTGAATGAACACTGGCCATGCTTTTCTTCCTTCTTCTGTGACTGTGATAGGAGTCTGTGAAAAGAACAACTTAAGGGAGAAAGGGTTATCCTGGTATGGACAGTGAAAAGATCCTTGAGGCAACAGATCCCCAGGGAAACCAGGAATGTCTTTTCAATGGTAAAGATGGAAAACTGTTCTTCCATCCAGAAAGCTGGAGATGGTAGGTTATCAAAAGCCCGAATCTGTTATCTATGGGGCCATACCATATCAATCAGAATCTACAGTACCCAATAGTCCAAATGACCATTGTATTCTCTTATAGCCAGAGCCCTCCCCAGCTCACACAACTAGAAGAAGAGGTGTCTAATAGTCCAAATGATCTTCACACTGTATGATCACAATCAGGCCAGATCCTCCCTGAGACCCTTAGGCTAACACAGGCAGCCTATCTCCAGAACCCATCTTTTTTGGGAAGAAATGACATGTACCCCGAGTTAAGTTTTGATGTAATTGTGTTTCTTTGTGCACTGGGTTTTTATTACACCAGGAAACTTTCTCTAAATCGTGTCATGTTTAAATATACTGACAATAAACAGCTTGGCATTGGTCTCCCCAAAGTTTGGTCCAGGTTGACAAAGTTTATCTGAACCTAGCTTTTATTCTCACTTCTTCATAGATCTCTGCTTTCTATACCTGCAGAGATGCCCTTAAGGGTACGGTCCATCAGGCAGGTAAGGCAGGGTAGCAGGAACTCAGATCAGCTGCTCACTTCTCATTCACAGCCAGGAAGCAGGCAGCTGTTCTGCTCCTATCTTCATTTACACAGACCAGAATCCTGGCCAGGGAATGGAGCCACCCACAGTGGGCAGGTCTTCCTATCTCAATTAACATAATCTAGATAATTCCCTATAGGCTAACCTAACTTAGTGCATCATACATGTGCCTGGAGGCTTGTCTCCTAGGTGATTCTAGGTCAAGACACAAGTCTGAAGGGACAAAATTTGCAGAAAATAGGGACAGAAGATGAAAAAAGAGACGGGAACACCTTTGTTCCACTTCTCCATGAGCATCTAATTTCCACAGCAAATGTATTCATTCTAGACACTGCCATATTATTAGTAGCTATGTTCAACCTTTTGTCTTTGCAACATGGTGCCACACTCTATAAATCTCTTACTCAAGACCCCACAATCAAGTTATAAAAAATGAGCTCCGTTTTCAGTAGGCTTACAAAGGAACAGAACTAATAGAGTGAATATATACTAAAATCCTCTGAGTGTGGTCTCACACATCTTTAATCCCAGCACTTGGGAGGTAGAGGCAGACAGATCTCTGTGAGTTCAAGATCAGCCTGGTCTACAGAGCAAGTCTGAGGACAGCAGGGCTGTTACACAGAGAAACCTTGTCTTGAAAAACAAATGAAGACAGACAAACAAAAACCCTCATATTTTCCAGGCTGGAGAGATAGTTATTGCCAAAGTACTCTCCCATATCACGTATGAGGTCCTGAATTCAGTGCCCAAAACACATGTAAAGAAGCTAGGCATGGTGGCATGTACTGTAAGACCCCGTGATATAGAGGCAAATCCAGGGGCATCTTTGAAGTTTCTGGGAAGCCAGCCTAGCCTACCTGTCAGATTCTAAGAAAAGAAAGGCAGACAGTACCCGAATGACACTCACGCCTGTACATCCTCACACATGGATACATGCACACACATGCAACTCTCACAACACCTTAAGTTTTGAGTGGGTCACATTTGTAGCTATTCCAGGAAAACACCGAAATTCAAGGTAGAGTTTCTACTGAATATATATTCACATATTCATACATGGTCACTTCATTATCACAAAGTTGCCACTGTAAGTTAGGTAATGACTTTCCATCTGGTTCTTTCTGTGGGCACCTAAGTCACCTCCAACATCCCTATCTTCACAGTCAGTCACAGTGGCATTATGGGGTGGAGGGGCCTCATTTTATCCCTAATCACATAGATGTTCCTCAACCTCCTATGGAGTCACATCTTAAGTAAGAAACATAGACATGCCACCTCATGGAACCTCCTGGCCCAGCAACCTAGCATGACTTCCTGGCTCCGAGGGAACTTTGGATTCCTACTTTAACCCAGTACCACAAGATCAGAGAGAACAGTACTATCCCGGGAAAACCAAACTTCAAACTCTGCTTCCTACAGGATGTGCTTGACTTTGGCACCAACGTAAGGTAGAAAATCATAACTCATGCCATTGCAAGTTACCATCTGTACTAGTCACGTTTTTCAGTGCCGTGACAAAGGCAGCTTAAGACAAGGTCATTTTCCCACCCAGGTCCAGGGCACTGTTCACCAGGTGGAAGTAATGGCTACAGGAGAGTGAGGCCACTGTCCCCATCACACCCGCTGTCAGGGAGCAGAGGTGGATGCTGGCTCAGCCCGATTTCTCTTTATTCTTGTCAGGACCCAAGCCTGTAGGATGGTGCCCCCGACATTCAAGGTGCATCTTTCCACTTCAGTTAACCCAGCCTAGAAACTCCCTCACAGACAAGCCCAGAGAGAGCCGTCTCCCAGATAATCTAGATCCTGTTGAGGTGACAAAGTTGGTCATTACAGAGACTATCTGTATTGCTGATGTCACCCTTAGGGAAGGAGACCTCAGTGCTCAAACCTGTGAGCCACAATCTCCCTCCTCCTCCTCTTCCTCCTCCTTCTCTTCCTCCTCCTTCTTCTTCATCACTATCATCATCTTCTTCTTTGGCATCTCCAGAGCATTTCTTGCTATGAGTAAGCTGAATTGGTTATTTTCACATTTTTATTGAAGAGACCCTCATGGATGAGATATATGAATATTATACATTCATTGTCCTAAAAGTTTAGGGAAGAATGTGGGTGAAACTCAATAACATTTCTCTCTAAATTAGTGGCTGATCAGCTTCGGGATGCTGATCTATAATAAATGGACAGACAAACACATGGAAGGGTGGTAGTGTCATTAGAAGAAGCTATCCATTTAATTTCTTAAGGCGGAAACTCATCTGAACCTGTTATTATTAATTATGATGGTGATGATGATGATGATGATGATGATGATGATGATGATGTGTGTGTGTGTGTGTGTGTGTGTGTGTGTGTGTGTGTAATGTGTGTGCAGTGCCCATGCAGGGAAGAATAGGGCAATGAATTCCCTTGAGTTGGAGTTACAAGCAGTTGTAAATCACCTGACATGGAGCTGGGAACTGGACTTGGGCAATCTAAAAAATTCCCATACACTCTTAACTGCTGAGCCATCTATCTCTCCAGTCCCACACCTGGCCTTTTATGTGTACCATGGGGGAAGGGGAATTGAAATCAAGTCCTCATGCTTGCATGGACAGCAAGCACTTTACAAACTGATTTTGCTATCTGATTTTATGTCAGCTTGACACAAGCTAGAGTGTGAAGATAGAATCTCCATTGATAAAGTGCTCTCAGCAGATTGGCCAGTTATCAGATCTGTGGGTATATTTTTTTGATTGATGACTGTTGTGGGAGGGCCCAGCTTCTAGTAGGCAGAGCCATTCTTGGGCTGCTGGTCCTAGGTGCTATAAGAAAGCAAGCAGAGCAAGCCATGGGGAACAAGCCAGTAAGCAGCATTCTCCCATGGCCTCTGCTCCAGGTGCCTGCCCTGAGTTCCTACCCTGGGTTCCCCACCCCAACCCGTGATGGATTTAAAAGCTAGAAAGTGAAATAAATCCTCTCCTCCCCAGGATACTTTTGGCCATGGTGCTTTTCACAGCAATAGAACCCCTCACTAAACGTAGACTAACCCATCCCCTGAGTTCCAGTAAATGCTTATGAAATAAATGAGTAGGTCTAGCAGTTAGATCGAGGTTTGGGAGAGACCTCCCCACTGAGGGCCAGGAAAAAGCCCTCTGGCGTTTGCCTCTGTCCCCATCTCAGCCCCCAACAAGAGTACAACTTTACCTGGCTGAAGGAAACATACTGTCCCCAGTGTCATGGACCGCAGTTTATACACAAGGCCCAGCGGAAGCATAGGACAGTCATGGAACAGACCTTTTGGACAACTTAGCTCTTGGCAAGATTAAGCAGGTTCTCTGCTGAGAAGCCCGTATTGCAGGCCTGCAGGGAGGACAGGGCCCTCAGCGTTTGCACCTTTTTACCCGGCATCTGTCCCTAGGATCAGGAGAGCCGGGAGTCTGGATTAGATGGGTCAGCGCCCTGATTGACAGTGACACTTCCTCCCGAGAGCCCCCACCTGCCCATGACCTCTCCCGCTGTTCCTCTCATGCCTTACCCGGCCCCATCCTGTTCCTGAGAGCAGCCCGTGCCTTCTAATCTCCTTACCAGGAAATGATTTTCCTGGGTGTGAAATCCCTGTCCAACGGGGAGCATGGCAGATCTGTCCACCCTGGCCTCAAGGCTGACCACGGGCCATCTCCTGGAGACATCTGGCATGCTTGTGGGGCCAGGGCTAGGAAGAAGCAGGCCTCAGGCCCTTAACACTCAAATATGAATATGACCCTGACCTTCCAGGTGAGCTTCCCTGAACTGTCCCTTCTGCTTCCTTTTTGGGACTTTTTGAGAGTTCTAGATCTCTGTCATTGGTGACCGTTAGTGACTGTCCCCTGTAGAGCAGGTGGCAAGAGAGGGAAAATTTTAGTTCAATAATATATGTGAAATTTTTAGAATGGCCTTGAGGCAAATGAGCTCTTTGGGGTTTTGATATAAGCTTTCTGCTGAGAAATGCTCAGCCTACTTTACTGTAGATTCTTTATATGCTGAATTGTTTGGCTCCAAAGAGAGCTGGCAAAGGGCTTGCTGTCTGCATAAGCACGAGGGACTAACTTCACACCTGTAGTGCACATTTTAAGAAAGCCAGGCGTGGGGGTCTGAGTTCAGAGGACCAGTGCCCATGTCAAGATGTGCAGGGCATGGCCACTATTTCTTGCAGCCCCAGAATTGAGACCCCAGGGGCTCCGGGCCAACCAATAGGAAGCTCTTTCATCAGTGAGAGCTGCCGTTTCGGAAATCAAGGTGGAAAGGCATTTCCTGAGGAATGACATCTGGGACTCTGAACTCCACGCTTATGTGCAGGCATACTACCTCTGTGAGCACACACACACACACACACACACACACACACACACAGGGAGAATTTTAAAGGTGCACACCACTGAATTTTGGTGCTTGTCAATTCTGGGCATTCCTTGGCTTTAGTTACAGCACTCCTGTCTCTGCCTGTGCTACCATATGACGTTCTTCTCCCATGGCTAAGCATCTTCTCTGAGGACAGAGGTCCTACTGACATACAGTTCCTATTTCCAGAGGATCTTCTCATATCTACTTGATTATGTCTACAAAGATCAGCTATGTACAGGACACACTCTCACGCACACGAACGTGTGTGTGTGTGTGTGTGTATGTGTGTGAATAGGTGTGATCCATTCTATTCAGTAACTGAGAGATTCATCCAGCTCAAATATTTATTTTTTAAGCCACCCATTTTTCAGAAGTTGGTTACAGCACAGAATACGAATCCAACAACAGCTAAATGAGGAGTGTAGACTGGCAAGGGAGCCTCATGAAATGTGGCAGGGATCTCCTGGGCCGTAAAAGTCAACAGGGTGCTTCTGGAATCGAGACCCGGATTCAGGAGATCCAAGCCCATGCTTCCCTCCCATACCTCGGCCTGAATCTGTCTGACAGAGGCCCTTAGACTGGCGACCCCGTGGGAAGCCTTTTTGATTTGTGTGCCTGACCTCATGACTGTAGGTCAGCCATCAAAGTAGAGAGGGGACAGCCTCGGATTCTTGCTGACAGAGCCAAGGGTCCTGCCATCAGCAACACCTCATAGGAGATGCAGCCACCTTTGAACCAGGCCCTCTGGACAGATGGACAGAAAACAGGCCCCAGCGCAAGACCTCTCCTCCCCCCTCAACGGATTTCTCAAAATGAAGGATGTTCTCACTGTCACCCAGATTTATCCAAATGCCTGGAGTCCATGAGGCCCCTTGGAGAACTTGTGCAGAGCCTACAGGCTGCTTGTGCTCTTCAAGGAGGGTACTTAACCATGACGGCCTCTTTGAACCTTCATGGTAACCTTATGAGGGGGCCACAGGACACTTCACTTGCAGGTGTGGAAACTAAGGCTTGCGAGATTAAGCAAACAATTCAAAGGCACTACTATAGCCAAGGCTGGAGCTAGGCTTCGATCCCCCCAGAACTCTTGAACCCCACAGGATGAGTCCCATGACTGCTTTTCTTTACAACATAAAACCTTCCTGCCGACTCTTTGAAGGTTTCTCTCTGCCTCTGCCTCTGCCTCTGCCTGCCTGTAAGCAATTTTGTTGTGTGTGTGTGTGTGTGTGTGTGTGTGTGTATGTGTGTGTGTGTGTGTGTGTGTGTGAGAGAGAGAGAGAGAGAGAGAGAGAGAGAGAGAGAGAGAGAGAGAGAGAGAGAGACAGAAGTTGAACTCAGTCACTCTCTATCCATTTTGGTTGAGACCTGACCTTGCTGAGCCCGAACTGTTGAATCAGCCATGTTTGGCTAGTCAGGCCTGTGATCTTTGTGCTCTGCTTTCCTGTACGGGGATGACAGGTTCAGGCACCACTGTGCTCAGCTTCCTCTGTGGGGCTGGGGACCCACTGTCAGGCCTCCGCACTTCCATAGTGAGCACCGTTTCCTGGTTGAGCCATCTCCCTGACACTTTCTTTTGGATCTTCTAGAATACCAGGTGTCATGCTGTGGCCCCTCAAACCCGTCTGTGTTTCCCAAGCCTGCTGTAATTTTATTTCATAGACTAGAAGGACACAGAGGTAGGAAGTCGGGGTTCTGGAGTTTGCTTTCTGTCCTGCAATCTTGAGCCGTGAAAACGGAACTCAGGTGGGTCTGTTACCTATTTTTAGCCAACAAACTACCCTGAGTTAATGGCTGAAGGCCATTCATTTGTTCATGACTCTCCAGCCAGCGCTGGTGTCATCACACTCCGCTCTCAGTCAGGCAGAGGCTGTGCTGGGCTGAGGGTCCTCAGTGGTCTCTCTCCTGCCTGGCTTCAGACAGAGGCTGGGAACCTGGATGGCTTCTGAACTGGTCAGTTCAATTTCTCATACTGAGGGGCCCATGCTGAAGAAGGGCCAGCCCTGATGCCAGGTGCCTCCCTACCCTCTTGCTTGTGTCTCCCACTGACAAGTTCCCAGACCTTGGGCCGGATTGGTGCAGGAGGGGCACGCAGGCATTTGCACTAGGAAATGGCACCAATGGACTGTCTATATGATGGTCTCCCAGACTGAGCATTGAAAGGCAGAAGGCTGTAGCTTATTGGCTGTGTTACCTGCCCATCTCTGCCTCAGCCTCAGATCAGCATTTATAGAGGATGTCATCATTCTCTTATGTTCTTCTGGATTGACAGGTGGCCTTTGATAGAGCAGAAAATTGGGACTGAGAAAAGCCACAGAGACTTGCTCAGAAAGATGACTCAGTTAATAAAAGTGTTTGACACAAACCCGAAGACCTGAGGTCTATCTCCGGAAGCACGTCTTTTGTTTTTTAAAGATAAGGCTGGGTGTGCTGGGAAGCTCTTGTCACCCCAGTGCTGGGAGAGTGGATTTGGGGACAGTTGGTCTAGTTGAGTCAGCAAACTGCAGGCCAATGAGAGACACTGGCTGCAAGAGCAAGGGGCAGTCAGGCAAGATGGCTCAGCATGTGGTTGCTGCCAAGACTGACTACCTGCGTTGGATCCCCAGAACCCACAGAACAGGAAAAAAAAATGGCTCTCACAAATTGCACGCCGACTTCTGCACACATGTGTATAATATACTCCTGCACATAAATTAAGTAAATAAAAAGGAGGGAAGGAACCCAAGCTGGGCATCCCTAGAGAACCGACCCCTGAGGTTGACCTCTAGTCTCTACGTGTACATACAAACACACAAATGGACACACCCACATGGAAAAAGTGGAGTGGGAGAGGCCACAAGGCACCCAGCATCTCTTGTCTTTTCCCATGTGACCACATCCTTCCCTTGGAACTAAGGCCTTCCTTGTGAGCCTGGCCCAGAAACTCTGAGGTTATTCTGTATAAGTCTGGGGAAGTTGTCTCAGGAAGGCCGAAGGCCAAGGTCAGGTTTCCCGGTAGTGCTGAAGTCTGGACAGGTGCCAGGCATCTGTGTTGGGTTCCCATGTTGCTTCCTCATTTGGAACCTTGCCTGTGGGCACAGCACCACCACAGCTGACCATCAGATGGGCTCATGGAAACGTTCAAGATACTTCAGAGAACAAGGGCTCGTAGGGGTCAGGTTGATGTCCAAGAGAAGGCCGGTGAGGCAGGGGTTCCCCTGGTTCAATAGCCAAGGCCATGGCTGCCAGCTACTGTGTCTTTACTGGGTGTGAACTCAAAAGTGTGATTCACTGTCACAAGCCACACGCTGTGCAATCACAGCCTCAGAAAGTCCCTCTGTAGACCAAAGGCTTCTTCCTAAGGCAGACGTGGGCTCCCGCCTCACCCAAGTCCCCACGTGGGAGGCATTGTTCCTCTGGGCAGTGACGCAGCACCTGCCCTGCATGGGAACCTGCCCATTCACACAGTGGCTGCCCACAATGGAAGAGTCAATGTTTACGTCTGTTGTTGTAAATAAGCGGTACTCTACTGAAGGAAGGGATGCCGCTGTACCCCGGCGAAGCTACATGGGAACGTTGGGTTCGTGAGTGTCAGGTCTTCCTTTCTGGAAGCCCCCACACCTACCACTCCTGATCACTCATGACTCAGCCCCTAAGTACGGGCCTGGCCACTTGGCAGGAAGGGGCATGTGGCCTGTCCCATATCGTTGGAAGGGAGGAAATAAACGGTTCCCATGCTGGCCAAAGAGCTCAGACAGCACTCTGAGGTTTTCCACAGAAGCCACGGCCATGCCTGGGCCTCCAAGGCTTCCAGTTTGTGTCATTGGCAGCATCCAGGACCCCACTGACTCTTCAGACTGCACTTGTCACCTCCTTCCTCTAGGAAGCCCTCTCGTCATAATTAGCTTTGACATCGACGACCTGTTGTACTACATCACGGCTCTCCTATCGCATCCTGACTCAGTCTCTCTCCACATTGCTCCTCTCACTCAGCCTCTCTTTCCTATCTCAGCCTCTCCTGCCCACTGTAAAGTCCCTCTGTGCATTCTGGGGCAAAGGAGTCCAATTTGTATCTCAGTCCAGTGCAGCCACAAATTGAACCGTACCCACTTCTTATGCTATGCTTTATGGGCTTAAATTAGTTACACAAAAAATCAGTTTTATTATGACATTTTCATAATGTATATAATGCATTTGATTATATTAACCACCTCTCATCTCTCACCCCTTCACTGATATCTCTTTGCCTACAAAGAGTTCCAACTTGTGTGTGTGTGAGCATGCTTGTTTGTGTATATGTGTGTGTGTGTGTGTGTGTGTGTGTGTGTGTGTGTGTGCATACACATATGCCCTATTGGATTTCATTAGGATTGCTTACAAGAACAGGGGTTGTTCAAAGTGTATGGGCACTTTACCAGTAGCTGTACCACTGAAGAAAAATGTCTGTCACTCCTGAGGCAACTACTAGATTATCTCTCAGTCACCAGGGATGTGCAGAGCTCAGTGAGCCCCTCCATTTTCCAGAATCCATTGGTGACAGGTCTAGTCTCTCTCAGGTCTTATGCAGTCATAGCTGCTGTGAGTTCAAAAACACAACACTATGTAATCCTGGCTGGCCTGGAACTAACCATCTAGACCGGACTAGCCTCAGACACACACAGATCCGCCTGCTTCTGCCTCCCAAGTGATTGGATTAAAGGCGTTTCGATACCATACCCACCCATTGTCTGGTTTTCAATTCTATTTCCTCTAGTCCCAGATCATCAATACCTGGTTTACAGGAGGCCATAGGAGATACATCAACAATAAAGCAAATGCAGGTCCTGCCCTTCTGGAGACCACTGTTCTATGTGGAGAGCACAGCCAAGCAATAAACCTACAGTTTGTTCCTAACTTCACTGAGGAAAGGGATTGTAAGGAATAGATAGACTGAGGGTGAAGCACAGGCTGGGCAGGAATGAGTTTCCATTGAGCAGTGAGAGGAGGCTGCTCTGAGGGAAAGGGGAGATGAGAGTCAGTCTTGCAAGGCGGGAAGGGAAGAGAGCACTAGGGTGGTGAATTCACAGAAGTCCTGAGGTCTGGTGTGGGCAGGAGTATATTCATTGAGGGAGGAGGTTAGAGAGGGAGGCCAGCTCATCCGTGCCGGGGGAAGTAGTTGGTTTACTGAAGATGAGCCCGGAAGTCTCTGGAGGTTCAGAGTGGGAAACGGACAGTCATGAGATTCACTGTTTGGAGCCATGAGGTCAGAGAGAGGGTCTGACTGTCAGGAAGTAGCCTGATACGATAGTCTCACAGGCAGTCATCCAGCACTTCAGACCCACAACCCTCTTAAATCCCTCTGAGCAGCTACCCAGTGTTCCCCAGACACACACCGAGGGCTAGCCAGGCTGCAGTGGGCTCAAGCAAAGGCTGCCCCTAGATTCCCTTCAGGGTCTCACAGGCATGGCTTTATTCCACCCAAAGTTCCTCCAGGAGCTGGAACAACCTTATACACCCCATTTGTGAAATGGTGTTGGGGCACAGAGGAGTAGGACCACACAGGCCTGTCATGGGCACACTGCCGTGACAGTCCCAGAACTGTTTGCTGCAAAGGTGGGACACCTGCCCCCAAACAGGATGCGTTTTATCCATGGAGCAGACATTTTATTCTGATACTACCGGATGATCTTACTCCTAAGCCTTAAAAAATACAATCAGCAGTAGTGCTCACAGGTGGTGTGTAGCCCAGGCTGGCTAAGATCGCAGCTCAATACAAACATGCATGCTTACTTCAGGCATTGTGACCTTCTTATACTTGTTTTCTAACTCTGCATGTATATATTGCTGTTAGTGTAAGTACACGTGAGTATGGAGCTATGAGGACATTAGGGGTCTTCTTCAGCCATTTTCCATCTTGGTTTTTGGAGACAGTATCTCTCCCTGAAATGGATTAGGCTAGGCTGATGCACTAGCAAACCCCCACCCCCAGACCTCTAGTGCTGGGATTACAGGCGTGTGACACTGGTTTTTTAACATAGAGTCCGGGTCCAGGGGATTTGAACACAGGTCCTTATGCTGTGGAAGAGGACGGCTCTTCAGCCTTCTACAGTGCTGTCCCGAGTTCAGTTCTGACGTCTCTCCCCACGTGTCTGGAGATGGAGGTGTTAAGGATGGGGTCCCCGGTGATGGTGTAGTGTCATTGGTGCTATGGAGAGCCTGAGCTACGGTGAGGTGTTGATGGCATGGTCCTACCCGTGTGTAGATGCAGCACAGGAACTCGGGGGATGCTGTATCCAAGGTAACCAGGCCTCAAATCCCAGACACTTAAGTTCACATTGGCATCCGATGTGGGGCCTAAATGCCATGGCGGTAGCAAAAGTGGAAGGACACAGAAGAACCAGCACCGTGGTGGGCCTCAGAAAGGCTTCCTAGAGTCGGCAGAGGGAGGCTTCCTCCAGTTTCTAGGTGTTCCATATCTTCAGGCTCCTCTTGCCCTGCAGAGATGTAGCCTGTCTCCATCCCTGGGTGTTAGAGGCCTCCAGAGATCTGCCTAAGCAGACTATTCTTTCCGTCTCTTTAGACATGTGTTAGACATCTGAGCACAGATGCTTGGATGGCTGACCTGTCCATGAGTGGATACCATTTCCTGACCCAGAATGCCTCCAAGGAGGCCAGTGGCCTTTCCCCTGAGGATTGCATGCCTGGAGGCAGATAAGGAGGCTGGGCCAGGGATCAGCCTGTGGTAATCCAGGAGCACAAGAGGTTGGTAGACTCCTCAGGCTGAATGGAGCAGCCTGTAGCTCTCCCTTAGCTATCCCTCTCCCAGCATGCATCCTGGGGACAGGGGCTGTGAAGTGGCTGCTCCTGGGGCTAGCCGTTCACAGTGGCACTGGAAACCCTGGGGAGATGGGGTTCCCCTGGATTCCATGGAAAGAACACACAGGTCCCATCTGGAAATGGTAATGGTGACCTATCCCTAACTCATCCTCTGAAGCCTTCCTGTGTGTGTAATCAGGGCACAGACTGTGTGTAGACCAGGAGAGCTAAACCTCTTGTGCTCCTGGATTACTATGGTCTGGTCCCAGGCCCAGCCAGCTCTGACTTCCTAATCTGCCTCCAGGTATTCGAACTTCAGGGGAAAGGTCACTAGCCTCCTGCCTGTACTTCTTAAGAGTGCTGCCCTTCCCTTGGGTTACCCAGTTCACTGAGGACTACCCACAATAGTGTGAACAGCCCAGGGCCTGTGCCACTGTTTCCTGTTACCTGTGTGTTCTTGTCCCCTCAATGCCTCAGTTTCCCACTTATGACTGGATAGGACAGTTTCTGGGAGCTTTTACAGCTCTTCATAGTCTATGGCATGGGTGTGTTAGGATGCATTGTGTCTGTTCATAAGGCCTAACCAGAAGGTGCTAAGCAGAGCCACTGGGGGTCTCAATTGGAGCACAGTGGGGCTGCCCAAAAATCAGGGTACCACCCAAGACTTGGGCAGAAAAGGCCAGCTGATGCTAGAAGTGCATTTTCAAATCTGAGACACAAAGGTTCAGTGTTATCAGTCCTGGTTGGCTGGTTCCACAGCCCTAATGGAAGCTCCCAGGATGGCTTCCCAATATTCTTATTCTTGAACAACAACAACAAAAATTGTATTTATTTTTATTGTGTTTCTATGCATGCATGGTGTCTGTGTGTGTGTGCGCGCGCGCGTGCGCACGTGTGTGCATTCGTGCATGCATGTGTGCGTGTTGGGGCTGGCAGAGGTTCTGGGAATCAAATTACAATCATCAGGCTGTAGAGCAAGTGCTTTACCACTGAGGTATCTCTCGTGCCCATGCTCCTCTTTTCTGCACCCAGGCAGGGCCATACTTTTGTGCATGGTAAAGGCAGTTGGCCATTTGTCCCTTGCCTGTAAGAAGCCCACTGTCATTGCTGGGCTCTCGGTCTGCAGCAGGTCCTAGGTGCATGTTTATGAAGCTACACCATGGTCTTCCTTCCCTGGTCGATGTACCTTATCAGCTCTACCCCTAAGTTTCCCCCAGATCCTTCTCCTGACACCATCCACACAGAGACCCAGACATAAAAATCCACCCTTGAGGCCAGACAGATCTGCACTTGCCGAGGGCTGCACCAGCATAGACGAAAGCCTGAAGCTACTTCTGAGAGAGATTTCCCGGAAACCCACTTCCATGAAGCCTTCAGAGACACTGCTCAGGCCGTACAGCCAAGTTCCAAGTAAACACTGACTTACAGGCTCACGGAGACTGCGGGTGGCTCGGCTGGTAATGAGCCTGCAGTGCAAACATGAGGATCTGAGTTCCAAACCAGAACCCGTGTGAAAAAGCAAGGTGTGGTAGCCCGGGCTTTCGATTTTACCACAAACGAAGGGGAGACAATCAGCTGCTTGTGGGTCATGAGCTGATCAGCGTAACATAATTGACATGCTTTAGACCAGTGAGATAAACACACCACATAGACACACAAACACATAGACAAGCACACACACACAATTTATCAAGTTCAAACACAGCAGCCCTGCTTGTCCTACGAGAGGTGACGTTGATTTGGCACTGTAGGCTTCTGCCCTCCTGGAGGACAACCCAGTCAGGCCCAGGAAGCCAGCCTGTGCAAGGTGGCGAGTTTAGGATACCAGCACTGCTTCTTGGGGCCCATACAGGACAAACTGGAGAGACAGGGGAGCCAGCATCTCAGGAGAGGAAATCTAAATGAAGCTCAGCCTCTGCCCTTGGGTTGACACACTCAGAGTGGGATAAGAGTGTCACCTCCCTGGGGCTTCCTGAAGGCTAAGCAGAGTGACAGCTGGAATGTACCGGGCGCTGTGCCCAGCACAGGGAAGACCCCAGTAGGAAGGTGGTGTGGCAGAAACAGACATCACAGTTTGTCCTGGTTTGCTGACCAACAACTTAACTTAGGGAAGAACTGGCAGTCCAGGCAAGCAGTCAGGCAGCCAGCTTCAGCCCGTCTCCAGCCAAGAGCAGGACAGAATAACACACCCACCCTAGTGCTTGCTCACCTTCTCCACTCTTACACAGCTCAGCACCCAGCCCAGGGGATGGCGCCGCCTACATTCAGGCTTTGTCTTCACACCAATTAAGGCAATCAAGATAATCCCCCAGAGACTTGTTCACAGGCCAACCTGATCCAGGCAGTCCCTCTTTCAGGCTCTCTTTGTGGGTGTCCTAACACCCCAAGAGTCTCGGGCAGGAGCCTGGAGTATGGAGCTGGAATGAAAGGCAGGCTACGGCAGGTGTGTTCTCTGCAGTTGGTGTGGTGAATCACACTAATCCTTTGGTCTGGGGATGTGGCTCAGTGGGTAGTGTTTGCCTAACATGCACTAAGCCCTGGATTCCATCTCTAGTGTTTTATAAATAGGTGTGGACAATGCTTGTAACTCCCAGCACTGGTGAAGTAGAGGCAGGAGGTCCAGAAGTTTAAAAGCATCCTCACATAGATGTCAAATTTGAAGCCAGCCTAGATGCATGGAACCCTTTCTCAAAACCAAAAGGCACAATGTACACTGCAACTGTAATGGGCCACCCAGTGCTGCCCTGTGTGGTGATCCAATCAGGCTGGATCAGGGTCGAAACCACACATACTGGGCACTTAGCTTATTGGCAGGCCCTAATGTCATTTGAAAAGGCATCTTGTTCTATGGCCTGGTGTTTGGCTGCATGGAATGCCCGCCACACTGTTGCCTTAAGGGTCACACATGCCACTGTCCCTGCCTTATGAAGGGAGTGACATAGTGTGGTGGGGACCCCACAGAAATGACCAATGACACTCATACGACTCTCACAACTCTTGTCGGCCCTACTGTTGCTATGGCCTAAAGCATGTACTTGTCTGTGGTGTGTGTGTTTGTGTGTGTGAGAGAGAGAGGGGTGAGGGAGGGAGGGAGAAAGGGAGGAGAGAGAGAGAGAGAGAGAGAGAGAGAGAGAGAGAGAGAGAGAGAGAGAGAGAGAGTGAGAGAAAGAGAGATGTGGGCCAAAGGCTGACACCAGGGGCCTTTTTCAGTCACTCTCCACTGTGTTTTTGTGTGTGTTTGTGTGTTGTTTGTTTTTCCTCTGAGGCAGAGTCTCTATTCTGCAGCTTGGGCTAGCCTAGAACAGCACTATGTAGATCAGGTTGGCCTCAGAGATCCATTTGTCTCTGCCCCCTGTCTGCTAGAATTAAAGGCATGCACCACCATATCCAGCTCCTGGTTTTTGAAGATAGGGTCTCTCACTGGCACTCACCAAGTAAGCTAGATCAGCCAGCACACCCATGTCTTCCTGTGTGTTCTAGAAAACACGAACTCCAGACCTTGGGTAGACCGAGAATAGCTGTCTTCCCAGCTCCTGCTGAGCTACTTGGAAATATAAATTAGCTGTCACACACAGTCTCCCTGTTGGGCCACAAACGCTGGGGAGCTTTTCCTCTGCTCAGGAGACTCAGGCTCCAATATCATCCTTCCACCTTTTCCAGCTCCTGGCGAGCACACTCCTTTATCTCCGCGAGACTTCAGCTCTGAGCATAGGTGACAACGATTTCCTTTTAATGGGAAAACTCAGTGTTGCTGTTGCTGTAATGCAGTTAGCACCTGTGCACTTAGCTGCTGGGTACCATCCTGTTGGCAGCTGAACCACAGGTATCGAGAAGCTTAAAATGTTGATACCTTATAATCCAGTAGTTCTTCATGAGAGATCTAAAATGCTGCCAAAGCTGGGCCAGTGAGATGGCTCTGCAGGTAAAGGTACTTGCAACCAAGCCTGACAACCTGAGTTTGAGCCCCACAACCAACATGGTGGGAACTCGAGGACTTCTACCAGTTTCTTTTGAACTCTAACCCTTGTGCAGTAGCATATGCGCACCTGTGTGATTGCACACACACACACACACACACACACACACACACACACAAATAATAGTAATAACACAAATTTTAAAGTTGAAGCTAACAGCACAGACACACAGACAGGGTTAAGAGAATCCTCATCTCTCTCTGTGGCTGTCTCCTCTTACTATATCCTACGGTTGGTCTTTGGTTGCTAGGTGAGGCTCCTGTCTCAGGAATTCCACATAGAGTGAGTTGGTTAGTATCATAAATTTGACAGGATCTAGAATCACCGAAAAGACAAGCCTCCTGGTACACCTGTGAGGGATTGTCTTACTAGTTAATTGCACCCTCTGGGCAGGCAGCACCATCCCATGGGCTTAGTTAGCTATTGACTCAATAAAAAGAAAGTGAGCTGAGCCCCAACGTCCATCTCTCTGCTTCCTGACTGTGGGTGCCGTGTGGTGTGAGCAGCTGCCTCACACTCCTGCTGCCGTGCTTTCCCCACCATGATGGACAAGAATCATATTCTTGATCTATGAGTCAAAATAAACCTTTCCTTCCTCCCTCCCTCCCTCTCTCCTTCCCTCCCTCCCTCCCTCTTTCCCTTCTTCCTCTATGTTCCTAACTCCTGTTGCTTTAGTCTGGTTATTTAATCTCAGGAACTAAGAGAGACACGTGCATACCTAGGGAGAGACAGTGCCTCTCTTTTTCAAGATGGAGTTCCCAAAGAGTTGTGGCCTGCAAGTAGGAGCGTGCCCATTGACAGACTGGCCAATGGTAGGAGAAGGCTCTGCCAAGGCTTGCTGGACCGCGGTGCTGGGTATGAGTGTAGCCTGTTTCACAGGGAAATCATCTCGGTGCCTAAAGTAGACAAGGCTATCCTTCAAAGAGAGCGCATCAGGAACTCTGAGCTACTTCTGCAGCTCTTGTAAATCTAAATTTACTTCAAACACCAAATTCCACCACTTTGCTGAGCATCCAGAAAACCATCCAGGAAAGGCGACTCTAGCTTCGAAGTGAGCATGGCCCATCCTCTTCTAACCGTCTCCTTCCTGTTTTTTGACAAAAAGAAATCAAATGTGGTAACAGTCTCGTGCTCATGCTGGGGCTGCACAAAGCCAAAGCTAAACCAATAGACTCAAAGTACGCAAATAAAAGTTCCAAAAATGTATCCTCGCTCCAAAGGCTTGTGATGTCTGCGGAGATGGCTCAGTGATGCAAGCACTGGCCGCACAATCCAGGAAATATGCGTTCTAATCCCCAGAACCCATGTAGAAAGCTGGGCACACAGCAGAAGTGTCATTCATAATCTCAGAACTCCTATGAGAAGATGGGCGGTGGAGACAGGAGAATAAATTCTTGGAGGTGTGTGGCTAGCTAGCCTGTTGACACAGCAAGTAATACAAGACTCTGTCCCAGGCAGGGTGGAAGGTGGGGACCATCACCTAAGGTTACCCCATAATCTCTACCCCCATGTCATAGCATGTGTATGCCTGCGTTTATCCCCTGCCCCCAACACACGAATTGACATTGCATGATGGCGTGCTACCCTTGCCGAGGCTTCCTGGGAGCAGAGCCATGGCTGGCATAGAGGTGGTTCATTTGAGCCAAGGTTGGCATGCAGGTAGTTCATTTGGAGCCAGTTACCAAGGACTAGAGAGAGAAAGGGGAGGTCGAACACCCTACCCAAGAGCACATTATTTTGTGTGCAGTGGGAAGTTGGGGTTCAACTGCACTGCCGCCTTCTAAAATGCAGCCATAGAGGCCGGAGGGTAAAAGGCTGGAGGGTAAGAGGTTCAGTGGGTAAAAGCAAGTTCAATTCTCAGCATCCACACCAGGTAGCTTACAACCATCTGTAATTCTACCTCAAGGTGGTCTGATGCTCTCTCTTGGCCCCCATAGGCACTCAACAGAGTAAAGTTTGACATGGGTCAACAGCAGAGTAGCCAGGATCCTGGATGTTGGGACACACCTATCCTTATCATCCAAGGGCTGCTTTGGTACCCAGGGTCCCATAGAGACCCGTAGGGAACGGCGGTGAAGCTGGGGCAAGGCAATACTTTTCTCCTCCTGCAGGGAGAAGCAAAGTGTAAGTCATATGTGTGTGACACCTGTAGGGGACAGTCAGAAAGGGTTCTGTATGAGCAAAAACTCAATAGAGAACCCTGTATAAGAAGCTGTGCAAACCCCAGGAGCCAGCGTTACAGAAACAGGAATAGCTCTTCCAAGGCTACATAACCAAAAGGAGGTCTCACAGCCCAGCTCTGACACCTCGTCTCCCAAAGTGGTGGCCCTGCCTGCTGGTTTCCACAACTGTGCCCTGTCTGTAACAGCAAGCATGGGAAGAGACCCAGGAGCTGGCTTCTAGACATTGGCTGGTAGGACCGGGGGCCCTATCCTGGTACGGTTGACCTAGAGTAGGAATGAGAATAACTGTTACTACTGTGGCAGTCAAGAATGTCCTCTAGCAGACTTCATGCTGGCTGATGGTCACACGGGCTTGATTTCCCTACCTGCAGAGATCTGAACCACCTAGGCAGTACATAGGGAAAATGAGAGGTGAAGAAAAACCCAGAAGGGTTAACAGTGAGCTGGATAAGAGGTTAAGAACATGCCGTGGAAGAACAAAAATGTTGGTGTTATGCCCATGAACTCTGAACACCAAGAATAAGCCTACCAGCTTACTTGCCCATTTCACGACAGGGAGGAGAGAAATGGGGATCAGGGGATGTTAAGCAACCCAGTGCTATAGCTAGTTAATAGAACAAAGGAAGAGTGGAGAGATGGGTCAGCTGGTAAGGTCTTACACAAGCACAAAGATATGGGTTTGATTCCCAAAGCTTGCCTGAAAGCAGATGCATGCTGGTTAGCCTTTTGTCATCTTAACATAAGCTAGGGTCATCTGGGCAGAGGAACCTTGGTTGTGAAAGTGTCCAATTAGATGGGCCTATAGACAAAGCTGTAGTGTGTTCTCTTGGTTAATGTTTAATGTTGGAGAACAGAGCCCACCGTGGGCAGTGCAATCCCTAGGCAGATGGTCATGGGCTATATAAGGAAGGAAGCTGAACATGATGTGGGGAGTGAGCAAGTGCGCTTCCTTCATGCTCTCTGCTTTAGTTTCTACCTCAGGGTCCTGTCCTGACTGGCCTTCAGGATGGACTGTGCTTGGAATGTGGAAGCCAATTAAACCCTTTCTTCCACAAGTTACTTCGGTCATTGTGTTTTATCGCAGCAATAGAAAGTAATCTAATAGAGGCATGAGTCTGTGATCCGAAGGCCAGGGAAACTGGGGGCAGGTAGATTTCCTTACCAGGCTTACTGTCCCACAGCCTGGCCTACTAGGGGAACCCTAGACCCATGTGTGAAATCCTTTCTCAAAAAAAAAAAAGGCAGGAACTTTGTGAAGAATGATGTCTCCATATGTACATATTTACACATGGGTGTGCTCATCCTCACAAACACAAATACACCTGTGGACCTGTATGCACATCGTGGTAGCTAACCTGGAATCAATTAAAATCCAAGTGACTGGGGGAGCCTGGGAGGCGTTGTCTTGATTGGCTCCTTTGAAGTGGGAAGAGCCACACTGAATCTGGGCAGCTCCTGGTATTGGCGGCCCATGGAAGAACATGAAGGAGGAAGCCTCTGCTTTGAGCCTGCTTCCCCCCTTTCTCTCTGGCAAGTTCATCGGTTCTGCTGCAGAGGCATTCCCTTGCTGGAGTTAGAATCCGCTTCTTCAGGAATCCACCAGAGACTGAAGACAAGCTCAGGCCTCATGAACTGAACAACCGGTGTCTGGGCTTTTCTGCCAGGACATAGCCATTGTTCAATTAGATGGACCACAGCCTATAAGCCACACTAATAAATTGTATATAGAAACCCTGACTGCACATACACACACACACACACACACACACACACATGCACACATGCATGCACACACGCATGCACAGGGTGGGGATGGAGGGAAGGAGGGATGGGCAGAGAGAGAATGATCTTTGTACTTCAGGGCACAGTCTTCTGGCAGTGGCATCTGACTTCGGCCCTAGGGGTCCCTGTCAGCCTCCCAGCCACCAAGTCCAGACCTTCCACACAGGGCTTTCAGCGATGCCGATTTCCTATTGTTCCTGGCAAGAACTGCCTTTCATCAACCCCACCGGGGGACCAGTCGGCCTTCCGGGGTGACCTTAGGATCCTGTGGGACTGTCCACTTTAGAGGCATGTGCTGCTGCTACGTGGGTTTTTCACTCCTGTTTCTCCCAGGTGGGAGAGAATTGGATTTGTTCCTTGGCTTCCATCCTTCCCCCACCACAATGAGCTCCTTGAGACGGGGCGCACAGACCATGCCTGAGCCAGCCTCTCTGTGCTGAAGTCTCAGGTTCCTCTTCTACCGGGCAGCCAGCGTGATGACAGCAGCACTGGCCCAGCAGACTGGTGGTGTCCCTGAGTCCCTCAGTGGCTCTGTGACACGTACTACTTTCCTCAGCATACTCTTGTCTTGGCTGCCAGATAGGAGAATGCACGAAAGTGTGGCTCACTCGCGACATGTTTATTCATCATGGCCTGGCAAGATGGCTCAGCAGGTAAAGATACTAGCCACCAAGCATGACGACCTAAGGCCAATTTCTGGGACACATGATAGAGGGAGAAAACTGACTTGTGATACGGTTCTATTTTAATTAATTTTTTAAAAATGTTGCTATCTCTAGTCTGTTTGCCACTGTTCCACGGCGGACATCCATTCTGTTGGTGTGACTGTCATTAATTCAGGTAAAGTTTGTATCTATTCCTCTTCACTGCTGTGACCAAACCCTGGGTGTCTTCATAACCATTCTGCGCCTGTTTTGGAGCTCACTGAGCTGGCTGGAGCGGCTAGCCAGTGAGTTTTGTGGAGTTGCTTGTCTCTGCCCACTCCAGCGGTGGAGTTACAGATGGTCGTCGTGGTACCCAGCCTTTTACAATGACCCTGGGAATCTGAGTGCAGGTCCTCACCTAGCTCAGCAGTCACCTTGCCAGCCAACTCCCTGGTCCCTGATTTTATTGACTTGGCAGTGTTGGGGGAACAGAACTCAGAATCATCACAACCATACACCACCCTGTGCTCTAGCATTGAGCTACACCCCCAGTCTCAGGCTGCATACTGACTGAGTCCCAGTATGAGGAGGAAAGGTGTATCTCTGTTCATGAAAGAGCAGGGAGGAGCATCATCAAGACTAACGTTTACATTTTAAGCTTTTTCCCTGTTTACTGGTCCCTTTTAACTCATTGATGTGTTTGCTTATTGATACATGTCATCCTAAATAAATTTAAAAAATTTAATTGTTAGCATGCATTTCATCCTTTCTTCTTTATTTAATAGAGTAGGTTTTTTTAATGTTTTAAAAACATCCAAGCCCTACTTGGAACAAGCAAAATGACACAATGTGGCTTTCGGAGCTTATTGTTCCCACCAGACACTGAGGGACACTTGGGTCACTGCCATCATCTCGAGTCTTGCACAACACACTGTCTGCCCTGACCTGAGATCATTGATGGGAAAGGAAAGACGTAGAGGAAAGGGAACTTTGGGCGCCCTGTCTTTCCCCTTCCTCCTTGGTCATCACTTCCAGCATAAGTGGCAAGTAATCTAGCGACGTCACACGAGAGAGAAAGGATCCGGTAGGTTCTTTGGTCATTTGTGTTCTGGGAATGCAGGACTGACTGTCTTTCTGCCCTGAAAGCAGGCTCTGAGTCAAGGGGAAAAGGTGAACCCAGGGCTGCCACATAGGCTGTCAGTCATCACACGCTGATCCTGTACTTAGCCACGGCTGATGTCTTCCCCACCGTGGGCTTCTCATCTCTGATCTCTCCCAGACTCCACTGTCCAGTTAGACTTAGAGAGCTCAAGATCATCAGTGGAGATCGGAGGACAACCTTTAGTGCTTCTCTTTCCCTTCCCCTCATTTAAAACAGGGTCTTGGTTATCGCTGCCTCTCCCAGGCCAGCTGGCCTATGAGCTTCTATGGATTCTCCATCTCATCACAAGAACAATGGGGTTACAGATTGCATCATTTCTATACGAGTCCTGAAGACCTAAACTCAGGTTCTGAACTTTACACAGCAAGCATTTTATCTGCTGAACCATTTCTCCTGCCCAAGACCAGAGATATTGAAATGATCATGAATCTGAAGGTTTGAGATGCTTCTTGTGAGACAACACAGGTCATGGGCCCATGAAAGAGGCCCTATCTGCAGGAGAGATGGCACCCGAAGCAGGAAGTCTTTGAGCATAGGCTTAAAGGCAGAACACTCTAGAACAGCCAGTGAGGACAAAATAAGAGAGCCGGGTTGGGAACAAGATCTCAGGTTTTAGTGAGCAGGAGGTCAGGAAGGCTTGTGACCTTGAAGCTGTCCATGACACAGACATAGGCCTCTTGACTAAAGAATGCTACTTGCAAGCCATTCTTATGACCCCATAAGCCTGGGTCAAGCATTATTCCTCCCCTGGGATGCTCTTTGTGCTTTTTCTTGGGTCGGGTACACTTGACTTTGAGGATTTGTTAAATAGAACCAACATTGTGAGGAAGGTAGGTCCTACAGTCAGCGTGCCTTGGTGTCTGGCTTTAGCAAAGAATGAAAGTAAAAGCTGGAAGAGAGGAGAGAGAGTTTATTCCTTAGTGTTTAAATGTCTGGTTAATCCTTGTGTGTTTATATATGTGTGTTTGTGTTCATGTATGAGTATGTATGCACTCGTGTGTGTGTGTGTGTGTGTGTGTGTGTGTGTGTGTGTGCATATGCATGTGAAGATATATGTGTATGTGTGTAGAGATTACCTTTTATTTTCCAGGCTTCATTTTCTTGAAACCAGATTTCTTACTGGCTTGAAGCTTGTGACATAAGGCAGGCAGGCTGCCCAACGAGGTCCAGTGTCTCTCTGTCTCCACCTTTCCAGAGCTGGATTTATGTGTGCCATCATGGCCAGCTTTCTTTTGCAAAAGTCCTAAGGATGAAACTCAAGAACAACCTTACTGATTAAAGTATCTCTTCAAGCCCCAATTAGTCCTATAAGTTTAAAAATGCCTTCTTTACAATGTTGTAACCTTCCAGGCTTTCTATTCATTCTGACTTGTTGCTCTCTTGAATGGAAAGGAGTTATTCCTGGGCATAGGAGCAACAGACCAGCAGAACTATTCTGCTTTATGGGAGATAGCAAACCTAGGCTGCTATGCTCATGTGGTGGTCAATATGGAAGACATGAGCTTTGGAGGACCAAGAGCAACAGGACTTCACAGAAGTAGAAAGATAAATGCAGAAGACCTGCCCAAACCATTCTCTGAAACACCTTCCTTCTCAGATATTGTATCCCCAGGAGGCTAATCAAAAAACCATTCTGCTGAATCCCATTGACTCTAGAAACATCTGAGAAGAGAAGCAAGAATGCTCCCAGGCTGTCCAGTGAATGATTGCATGAGAGAGGACAAGGAGGAGTATTCTTTATTGGATTAGATGCTGGCTTGTGTCTGCACACCACCAAACATTTGGCTAAAGATGTCAAGTTTCCCTGACTCCATGCTCAAAGATACCGTGCAGAACAAACATTTAAATTCTTGGTGGATTTCCCATCCCACCTCCCCCATTTCCTTCCAGATGTTTGGCATGGCACAGATGCCACAGAAAATAAATGTGTCAAAGTCCAACAGATGAAGCAAGAGGGTGGGGAGGGCGTGGCATCTTGCTTGGCACCCAGAGTAGCAGAAAGCAAATAACAGGGGTTCCTGCTCCTTTAGCCCAGACCAGGGGTGGCTCCTCATAGCTAGGTACCTCCAACAGCCTTGTGCAATGAGGAATGTTCCAATAAAGCTGACGCCTACCTGCCTGAGCTGTCAGAATTCACAACCAATGTGCAGTAGAGAACAAAGAGGGGTTTGGGGTACGTGTCTACATGGGAATGTGCAGAGGGTTGCATGTCCCTGTGGCCCAAGGCAGAGAGTGAAGTGGGGCAGAGACAGGGCTGGAATCTACTTGTCCATCTCTAGTTCCAGATGTGGGTGGCTCCAGGATCAGGGCTGCCCAGATTTGACTGACAGGGAGGCAATGACATCACCGTGCAAACACTGGAATGGAAGTTGACTAATGCCGCCTACTGAATTTCTTTAAAGCCTAAGGCCCCAGGGCCAAATGAATGTGCTTGGAGATGCCATCGCTTACACAACCAGAAGAGGAAAGAAAACTGCTTAAGGTTTCATTATTATTATAAAAAATGAAATATTTATGTTGTGTTTGTATGTGTATGCACATTTGAATGTAGATGCCTGTGCTGGACAGAGATATTGAATCTGGAGTTGCAGGTAGTTTTGGACGACCCAACATGGGTGCAGGGAACAAACTTGAGTCCTTGGGTCCTCTACAAAAGCTGTCTGTGTTCTTAGCCACTGAACAATGTCTGTGGTGTTTCCCTTCCCTCCCATTTCAGTGACTTTTGAACTTCAAGATTAAATACTCTGCTTGGGGACAATAGGAAGTTGAGCCGAAAGGTTAAATGAACCCAGGTGTGTTAGGAGAAAGTGCTGGAAACTTCTATCTTTGTCTCCTCCATTCAGAACCAGCAGTCTCTGGGAAAGTCCTTTGGTAGAACGGCAGATGCTTCTACCTAAAATCCAGGCACCACTGGGCCATGCGGTCTCTCAAAGGCAGAGAGACACTGCAGAATGTACTCGCCTACCTGACCCCAGTTTCCTTTGCCCTGCGGCTGTCATGGCCATTTCCTGGGGTCACTTTCTAGCTTTGATATCTAAAAGGCAGCTAGTTGGATGCCACCTTTGAGATGGGGAGAAGGGGAGAGTGTTGGCTCATTTACGACTGACCAAACCTTATGATAAGAGGTCCCCAAGTCAGGGTCATACACCTCAACCTAACACCGAGCATAAATGTGTCAGACACCTACGTGTCAGAACTGGCTGCTTGCCCCGAGCACACACTGACCAACCAGAACAGGGACATCAGTGGGCTCAACCTGACTTTTGGGAAGTAGAACCTGCCACCCTGTAGGTGACTAAATTGAGTCTCAGAGTTTAAAAGTCACTACAAAATATATCTTCTAAAGCAGAAATTAAAATCAACAGTTACTTTTCTTTTTACTATGCGATATTGGCTCATATTTGTAGATTGGTAATGTCTATGTATGTATATACATTGTGTGTGTGTGTGTGTGTGTGTGTGTGTGCGCACGCGCACTCACATGCCTGTGGAGAACAGAGGTTAATGCTCCACTTTGCCATTTGAAACAAAGTTTCTCACTAAATTTGGAACACACATGCTCAGCAAGATCTGTAAGCCAACAAGCCCCTGAGATTCTCTTCTCTCTGGCTGCCAGTACTGGATTACAGGCATGTTCTCCCATGTGGGGTCTGGAGACCAAACTTAGGTCCTCATATTTGTGCAGCAAGCTTGTTTCTGACAGAGCCACCTCCTCAACCCCTTGAAATAGATTTAATTGGGCTAGAGATGACATTTCCTACACCCAGCTATCCAGGGCACTCCAGTTCAGAACGATTGGCCTGCCGATGGCTTATTAAAGGTCCCTGTTACTGATGAGAGGGACCGGCTGGGATTGCTGAGTCACACAGCGAGGGTGTTTTGAATAGATGAATCTGTTCGTAGATATTTTGTTGATGAGACCAGGCCTCATTGTAGCCCAGGCTAGCCTCCAACTTACTATATTTACATGAAGGACTTCCGCTTCTCCTACCCCTAATTCCCAAGTACTGCATTACAGGTATCCTAGCAGCTGCACTACAGCCGAGGAGGAGGACAAAGCTTGGGAATAATTGCAAGGCGGCTGAAAATCCTTCAGATATGGACATAATCCCTAGAGCAGAGGGGACAAGAGCTACAATGTGGAATCCAGGCTTTAGAGTTTTTGGTGACATGGTCCTGGGGTGTTACTAGCTAGTATAGCCAACCCACAGTACAGAGGCTTTAAGTCTCTCTCTTCCACCAATGTGAGCTTTCCTTTTAAAAAACATTATCACGTGTATTTATTCTGTCTCTAGTGGCCGTGAATTGTGTCATGGTAAGAAGTACAAAGGTCAGAGAATGATTCGACAAGCAGGAACTGGTTCTTTCCTTTCATGGAATGGGTCTCATGGATCAACCTCAGACAATCAGACATGGCAGCAAGTGACTTTCAGCAGGGGCCATGTCATCATGGGCTCAGAAAGTTCAATTACATCTCAACACACTGGCTAACAAACACCTATGCTTTCTCAAAGCCCTCAACTAAACAAAGCACCCATAGTTAGTAAAGTGCAGAGTCTGAGAAATCTCTCTCTCTCTCCCTCTCTCTCTCTCTCTCTCTCTCTCTCTGTGTGTGTCTCTTTCACACACACACACACATTCTTTTGGAGAAATGACACTGTGTTCCTCTAGTGTTCCTCTAGTTTGGACACTTTCCTGCTCCCAGCTAGATTTCAGGCTTCTTGGGGTCAGAGCTGAGACTCTTGGCCACACAACGCCACATTCCTTGCTTCTGCTCTTTCATGGAAAGTTGGCTAAAGGGGCACTTGAAGAATGAGGGCCTCAATAGCTGGGTTCAAAAATGGAGCTTACATTGAAAGGAGCCAGAAAGTCTGTGGACCTTTGGAAGGGGAAGCATCTTGTTGCAGTAAATATTAAAAAATAAAAAAAGGTTTATCTCTTTATTGGCCCTGAGTTCTCACTCCTCAGGCCTGATCCTGATACGGAGCCTCGCACACCTCTGGCCCCTGGTCTGAGCCACCACAACCCAGCTTGTCTGTGCAACTCTTTGTCTGTGCAACTCTTTGTCTGTGCAACTCTTTTCTCTGGTGGTTTACTACCGCCTATTCTCTGCCTCTGTCCCGGGGTGCTTCTCTACTTCAAAATCCCACATAATACAACTCTACAGCCCGATAGCTTTTCAGTCAGGTTTAGATATTCAACTCTCAATCCACAAACCCTCTACACAACAAGATTACATCAAATAGATAAAGATACAATCTGCCCTTCTATATGAAATATTAGACCTATAAAATCCTTAATGTTCATAGCTATTTAACACCAATTAATATCGTCTAGCTGGTCCTTGGGAATCTCCATCTTGCCGTGGCCTCCACTTTACATCCCCTGACTTTTCAGACCTCTCAGTCCTCCACCTCCCTTACCCCGCCCAGTCACTAGCTTTCCTTTATTTTACTAATTAAAATGGGAAGTTCAGATGAAGTCACCTCTTGAGTAGGTGACTGGGCAGCCCTTCTTGGGGAAGTGGAATTAACATTAACAGACAAACAGCTTCAGGCCAATCTACATAAAGGGAGGAGTCAGTCGCTGGGTCCTGTCCCCAACATAGCTGCTTTCTCTCAGTTCTCTTTCAGTTATGTTGTTTCTTAAAAATAGGGTTGGGAAGATGGCTCAGTTAACAATTGCTTGCCCTGCAACCAGGAAGAGCTCCATCTGGAGAACCCACAAAAGTGTTCATCTCAGTGTGAGGGCTTGTGATTCTAGCACTGGAGCTGGGGGACAGGCTGAGCCCAGGGCTTGTGGCCAACCTGCCCAGCTTACTTGTTAAGGTCCAGGCCAGGGAGAGGCCCCATCTCAAAATGAGGTGGAAGGCCTTGAGGTATCTTCAAGGACACCTGAAGTTAATCACTGGTCATACATGTACCTGCACACACATGCACACACGTGTATACACACACGCATAGGCTACTGAACATGATACTGCAGTCTAAGTCCCCAGGCCATACAAAGACACTAAGGGTGTTCATTCTTAGGAACTGCTCTACACAAAGCCAAATGTTTTCCTGTAATAAAACCTTCGCTCTGCTTACAGGAGTCAGGTACATTATCACAAAGTGTGGGGCAGAGAAATTTTGTCCATCCTCATCTTGTGGCTGGGAAATAAAAGGGAGGAAAAAGAAAAAGGTTCTATTACCCCTTTTTGGAGGCCACACCCTTAGTGAGCTAAGACCTCCCACCATCTCTCAGGATCTCCTTCCTGAGAACTAAGTCTCTATCTAACACATAGGCTTTGGGGGGTGTCCCAACTCTGATTGCATAGCACCTAACCCAGGGTACACTGAGAAAATGCTAATTCCAAACCCATTCTTGACACTTGGCCACACCTTTAGGGGGTCCTAGCCCCAGCTCATAGGGATAAGATTATTAGGCTTATGGTTTATAGACAGGGTGGGATGGGACACACACGGATTTTGGGGTCATCTAGACCAAACTCATGCAGTCGGTAGCTTTCCCACCGTGAGCTGTTGGTACAGCTCAGGGTGCCTGCTTCCTCCTCTCAGGCCTGAGGGACACAGTTTACTTGGTACAGTGCCTGCTGAACAGCCACGAGAACCTGTGTGGTTCACAGCATTAAACAAAATAGCTAGACACAGGGGTGTGTGCATGAAACCCCAGTAGTGGGAGGTGGGCCTGCTGGCCATCAAGTCCAGGCTAGTCAGTGAGCTGCAAGCATCCATCCAAAGCAGAGGATGCACAGAGGATATGCCCACAATGCTCTGCAGATCACATCAGTGAGCGTGTGGTCAGCTGTGGGAACAAATGGAGTCTGGAAGGTTCCACAAACAACTATATAAAGAGATGGGGACAGGCCAGTGTATTGTCGGGCTTAGGGTAAGGGTGGGGCTTTTGGGGAAAATCCAGATAAAAGGGACTTAGAGTCTGGGGAGGATTTGTGGAAAAGACCGCAAACAAGGGACAAGGAGTCTCCAGAGGCTCAGGAAAGAGGATGGCATGTCTGGGGCAGTAACCCAGTTTCCATTCTCTGATAGAATCCCCGAGGCTATTCTATGTCCCCTCTTGGTCATTGCATGCAAATCTTCAGGATGGGCTCTCAAAGCCATGTATGACAGATAGTCTGTGTCATCTGGGAAGACCACCTGCTTGTCTTGCTGAGGTCCAAGTTAGGTGGTTCCTAACTGTGGGAGTACATCAGGACCCCTGCAAGACTCCACAGTTAGTTTTTGCTCCAGTAGATATGAGATAGGACCTAGCAAGTTACCTTTCTAACAAGCTCAAGGTGAGGGTCACTTCTGGCCTTGGGAGCTTTGGGGGAAATATAAGTAGTTAAATAAAGAGCCTCATGCTCCAACTACGGAGAAATCAGGGTGACATTTGGGTGGACAGAGAAGCAATTCTAGCAGACAGGAATGCAGAGCGAAAGTGGAGGCCACATGGGAGAGGGAGCCTCAGTAGACTAGAGACCATGGGGGACCAACCAGACCTTCAATAAGGAGAGAATATTGAGCTGGAGGTGGTTAAGTTGAAGGTAAGGAGGAGTTGTCACTCAGAAGAGGCTGGGACGGGACTGTCAGCAGTGTTTACCTAGCAAGTTAGAAGCCCCGAGTTCTATCCCCGGCGCTACCCAACATGAGGTGCACACAGGAGGTGGAGGCAGGAGGTTCAGATGTTCAAAGGTGCATAGGGGAAAGATGAAAGGGAAGGAAAGGAAAAAGGGGGAGAGGAGAGGAGAGGAGGGGAGGAAAGCGAGGGAAGGAGACAGACCCAAAGAGCAGGCATCAATTTGCAAACCATTTAATTTTATCAGCAAGTCTCCACATCAGCACTTGACTTCTCAACTGAGGCTCAGAAGTTGTTTCAGCTGATGGCAGAGGCAGGTGGGGCCCGGCAGGAGCAGCTTGCCAGTGGGCAGTTAACCTGGTCCTACTTCCTCCTCCAGACCTAGAGCCAAGAGCACTCCTTCCCATTTTCTATCAAACGCCATGTCTTCATTCTTTGGCATAATAGCAGGAAGTGACTGTGGCCACGCAGTGTGAGAAAGGTAATCGTCTTGGGTCAGGAAATCCTGTTGCCTTGAGCCCCTTGGGAATGTTAACTTTCCCACTCCGTCCCGTCCGAGATCCTGACCTTCGGCACAGTTGGCTTCTTCAGGGAAAGAGAAGCTGGGCCAGAGTCCAGCCTTGGCTCTCTGTTAGGGTCTCCTGGAGAAGAGGAGGCAGCGTAACCCCACCCTGATTTTCAGGAGGCTCTTCTGCTCCTGGACTCTGCCCTCTGTAGCTGGTGGTGTGGGCAGTGCAGGAAGGAGAGGTGGTCAGGTCCCTAGCTTCTTCACACACTCCCTCCGCAGATGGGCGAGCCTGGTCCTCTGGGTTTCAACAACCCCAATGTAAGGGAAACTGTACCACAGTGAAGTATGGACTCAGAACATCAGGGATCACGTGAAAATATTAGAAGAACTCGAAAAATGGACATCACTGCCTTCTGTAGTGGCTGAGCTGGAGAAGAGGGGTCAGATCGCCGGAGCATTCAGGGACCAAGGAGAGAGACTCCTGTGGTATCCTTTGCAGCGGGAGCTGTGGCTTGACCTCACTGACAGCTCACAGCACTAACTGGTTTGCTCATTCTCTTATTCCAATGAACCGTTACTTACATTGCTTACAGTAGCCAACCATTTTCACACACAGTTACCTCCCCTGCCCTGTGGAACCCAGAGCTCTGCAAGTTGGGTGAGCTTCGCGTTATTTATCCACACAATTATCCATTCCTCCAGCAAACATTAGTACAGCATCCTCAAAGTCTGAGGCATAGCCCCGACCCTTGAGGGACTGAGGGAGTTTCTACAGGGAATTGCTTAATTACAGAAGAAGTGTTGCAACCAGGTCTGTGGAGATGGCTCCTTGGTAGAGTACTTGTCCTGCAGACATGAAGTTCTCCATTTTATTCCCAGAATTCACCTAAAAACATCAGGTACGGTTGTGAATGCTTCTAACCCCAGTGCTGAGGAGGGGGGGGTACTGATTGGCTAGTCAGACTGGCTGACTCCAGCTGATTGAGAGACTCTGTCTCAAACAACAGTGCGGATGCAGTTCTGAGGAAAACTACCTAAGGTTGCCCTCTGACCTCCTCTTCCGCTTCTTCCCCCTCCTCCTCCTTCTCTGTCTCTCTCTATGTCTGTCTGCCTGCCTGCCTGCCTCTCTCTCTCTCTCTCTCTCACACACACACACACACACCAATTCTAAACCAAAGAAGGGCTTCAAAAGAGGAAGCTATAAGCTACTTCTAAAAATCTAAAGATCTATAATAAGCTAGTTCTAAAAGATCCAAAAGAGTCTGGGAGTTGTATGTTCTAGAAGGTTCTAGAAGGATGGTCACTGGGATAGGAAGCAGGCATGAGCTTTGTTTCTCACCTTGTCACAGTCTCTACCCAGTCCTTACCAGATGCTGAGTTTGTAGATCCACCTTTTCCTTCATGGTCCCAAACCTAAGCTATACTTGTGGATAGTGTCCTTGGAGGTCCTTGAGGGTGAATGTCCCCTTTCCAGACCACAGTCCCTACCTGGAAGAGTGTGGCAGCTGCTTCTGATGTCCTGCCAGTTTTAGACTCTGCTCCAGAGATCACAGGTCCCTCTGCTTTCCCTGTGTCCACACACATGCCTGTTTGCCATCGCCTGATGGATATTCGGATGAAAAGACCCAGTGCCTGTGTCCTAGGACTCACACCACGAGGAAAGGCAGTGTCTACCAGCACGTTGTTCCCTGATGAAGGGCTACAAGAATACACAAGGGGCACACAGGAAGGATGCCTGACACAGCCAAGGAGTCAGGGAAGGCTCTCAGGAAAAGAAGATGCTGTCCTGAGAGTAACAGACTTTGAAGCGCTCTGGGCAGCATCCCTGCAGAGGGAGCCTTGGGATAAAGACTCAGAGAGGAAGGCATGAGAAAGACTCATTCTAAGAAAGACGGAGTCGATGGCACATAGCACAGCTTTCTGGGCATCCAGGAGAGCTTTTGGGGAAGTGTGGTGATACAGTCGACTGATTGGAAATGGGGGACAACCTTACAGACGTTGAAGGATGTAATTACACTAGTTGCCACGTATACAATGCACGCTTGGATAATTTACTGTTTCTCATGGGTTCGAAGGAGGAGAGGATGACTGTGTTGAAGGTGACTTGGAAGCAACCTGGCAGTCTGACAAGGGTGTCTTTCGATGTGCTATTTGCCTACCTATCGGTCAGGATGCACGCCCCAGCTGCCACATGTCACACACCAGTACAGGGTCTAGCTGAATTTATGGTTCCTGCCTAGTCTCTCCAGGCAGCCACATGGCTCACTGTTCTTGCTGCTCACAAGCGTCCATCAGAGAAAGTGAGACAAAAGACCAAGGGTGAAGTCTGTATGCATGTTCTCCTCCTCCACCACTCCTCAGCTGCATAGGTAAGCCATGTGGACAGTGGCAGGGAGCAGTGTCCATCCATTTAGCTGCAGCTCTTGCTT